>NW_026998393.1:0-26853 GCF_035044405.1 Drosophila montana
CAACGCCAGATAATAATTGTCTAGTGTTGGGTAATTAGTTATTTACAAAACAGCTGTGCTATAATTCGTCATAAAAATTCTATCGACAATCGATAGCACTATTTTTGTATGTATTTGCAACTTCTTAGCAATTGTATTTAAATGTGTTCTAAAACTGAGGACAAACCTACAGTGCAGCAAATAGCTGAACTATGTTACAGCAAATTTCGAGATTTACCAAAAACTGGCAAACCCACAAGCAGCCAATGGACAGTCCTGGCCGGCATAGTGCAATACGACAGAGGAACTCAAACCAGCACAGTGGTTGCACTTGCTACTGGGTTGGTACAGTTTAAATAAAAGCATATAAATTAGTAGCTTCCTAATTGTAAATACTCAGCACCAGATGCATTGGCGCGAGTAAGCTATGTGCCAAAGGCTTTGTGATAAATGATTCCCATGCTGAGGTACTGGCGCGACGAGCTTTCCTACGCTATTTGCACAACGAGCTATTGAAGGCAACCACGCAGAAGGAGCAGCAACAGGATGCAGCGCAGTCAATCTTTAGTTGGAAACCAGCGACTGGCTGCTTTGCGCTCAACGAACAGCTTGAGTATCACTTCCTGAGCACGCAAACGCCCTGCGGAGATGCGTGCATTGTGGCTGACTGCGAGCCCTCGACGCTGCCAGCGAAGCGATCGCGATTGGACCCGAAAGCGGCTTTGCCTTTAACGACAAGCTCTACAGTATTCACGGGCGCCAAGTTAATAAGCCGGCAGAAAGACCAGTGGGATGACATGATGCAAACGCCAGCAGCGTTGAGGACCAAACCGGGCCGTGGTGAACGCACGCTATCCATGTCCTGCAGCGACAAGTTGTCCCGCTGGAATGTGCTGGGTGTTCAAGGCGCGCTTCTGGATATGCTTATCGATAAACCCATTTACTTTAGCAGCCTTAACTTTTGTTGTGCCGAAGCGCGCCTGGAAAACCTGCAGCGTGCCATTTATCAACGCTGGCGCGGCAGAAAATGCACACTGAGACGCTACCAGCCGCAGGAGCCATGCATACGCATAAATAATCGACTCAAATTTGAGCATGCCCAATATGCGGAATGGCAGCCGGCGCCGAGTAGCCTTATTTGGGCCCAGTTGCCCGAGTCGCTTAGGTGAGCTGTGCTCAGCTCTGGCAGTATTATTTAATCATGAAATCTTCCACAGACCCTATGAGATCGCAGTAGATGGCAAGCGTCAGGGCGTCACCAAACAGAAACTGAATACTGTACAAGCTGCTTTGGCAGTGAGTAAATATAGGCTTCTATTAAATTGCTTGGACTTGTTGCACTGCTGCCAAGAGCTGCGCGAAAAGTTCGGCCTGCACTTAACTGATCTCCAAACTATGAGCTATGCCGCGTGCAAAGCCTTAGCAAAGGATTACCAGCTGGCCTGGCGGGAATTGAAATGCGAATATTTTAAGCAATGGACTTGCAAACCAAAAGAGCTGCTGGAATTTAGCAAACAGACTGCATGACATACGTTCCAATTACCATTCTCCAGCTCCCTATTGCTACCTCTATTTCTACTCTTTCAAGAATTTTTTATGACAAGGCGGTAAGTCAAATAATTTTTATTTAATTTTAAAAAAATGTAAAGCAAGAAAGATATATATTAATTATAATTGTGGCTGCTAGAGGACTTAGAAGTGAATTGTTTTACCTCCGGAATATCAACCAAGCCTTAAAATCTATTTTATATATACATATACATACATAATAAAGTAGTTATAAGTTTGAAATAAAAGAATTTTATTTCCCCAGCTGTGAATTTTCTTCGTGTATTTTGTTCAATATGTGGACTAGGACTGAAGTACAAAAATTGGCTTACGCTATATTTAAAGCTATGCAATAATTGGAGTACGTGTCTTCTTGCAAAGGGACAGCAGCTTGCTTATAGTTTACTTTCTATTGGTCAGTTTTTGTTTATAAATAACTTTTTGATATTATTTGAGCTCGACTGCAGAAGGCATTTTATTGTTATGATTATTCAATTTGTAAACATTCAGTGGGTTATACTATGAAATGCAGCTTATTAATTACAGTGGTTCAAAATAGTGTTGTTGTGAATATGTCACTTTAAATAGATTTATTTGTATTATTTAATCAAATATCCATTATCAAGAGCATTTTAATATCTAAGAAACAAGTGCTTTTTAATCTTTTAACCAGATATACGAATTGAGTCTAAGGGCTTGACTGGGTCAAAAATTGAGTTGGTTCGGGAATGATTATATTTTAATTTAATTAAACAAAATATGTATAAGTTTATTTTCTTAATTCGGTAATCCAGCAAATGCCTGATTTTTGTTTGTACGCATATTTTGAGCATATCATATTACCACACCACAATGGAAATAGTGCGGGGTGAGGATAGTTGGCAAATAAAGTTTGCCTTCTCCAGGCAGTGCGCCTGCTTCATCACAAAACCATCTTCGTAATCGCTTACTAAGACCACACAATTTAATTCTTCATCCATTTTATGGGGGTCCTTCACATGCTGCACATCCTCGTCGATCCATTTCTCATAGCCAGTCTGTAGACCCGTCGCAATCGAAACATATTCCTCTTGACCCAGTCGATTAATGTCCAGCCAATAGCTTTGACTTACATTCAGTCGAAGCCCTATAAGTAGCCTTTCCTCTTCCATTTTCAGGTTAATTAGATTACCGCCTTTTTGGCGACATTCCTGTGCCGCTTGAAACCAGTTGAGTTTCTTGTTTGCAATGAAATAAAACTTACGACCAATTAATTCGAACGGTTTTAACTGGGCTACATATTCCTGCGGCACGAAATCTATTGTCTTGTACTCTAGACGAGTGCTAAGCGTAGTTGCTATTGGAATTTTTATTTAATTGGTGCAAAATTGTAATTGGCTATAATATTCGATATCTCTTACATTCAACCAGTTTCGTTTGCACCAGCATTTGAAGCAGCAGAACGGAAAAAACAATATACCGAAACATTTTAATTGTACTTTTTGACTGCTACTACTCGCTCAAAAGTTATATTCCCAATGGGCTTAGTTATTATTTTTTGCATATATTTAAAGCTATATTCGCTTTTGCTCGCTTGCTCTGACTAACTATTCTGCAGATTATGCGCTATATATAAATATACCGAGGCATTAGTCAACATAGAAGTCGTTTAGTTATTACAGGATCCGAACTAATAAATGAATAATAAATGTTTTCGATACAATGCACTATGGGCCAGGTCGCTGTTTTTTTGGAAAAATTTAAAATGTTAAACATCTATTGAATAGCATTTCAGAAGCATGGCAATGTCTTAAGCCAAAATGTGGCATTTTTAGGAAAATAATTTTTAATTTAACGTTTAAACTTTTAATCAATAAAAATTTACAGGAATAATTTAATACACAAACTAAAGAGCAAATTGAATATAAAAATCAGTATTTATTCAAAAGCTAAAGCTAATATATATTTAAGAGAACTATGTAGTTTTGGGGACCTATAAATATCAGGTACTCGCATGAATATTCGTATGAAATATGGTTTTTAATTTATTGAATAACTATGCCACAGTGTTTGTTGGTCAATCGTGCTGTGCACAAAAACGTATTTGCTTTCAGTCAAATCAATTTATAATTATTTAATTGATCGGCCCAAAAGTACGATTTTGTAATTGTCGGGGACTAGATACACAAATAGGCGGAATTTTGAATAAATAAATATAGCCGCATATAGTAGAAGTTCTATAATCAAATTCTGTTGATATCTACCCGATGTCTCCTATGACCATAAATTTGAGATTCTTTTTGAACAAGCATACATCCTGTGAAAATAGGGGGAACAAAAATCAGAAAGCAATAAAATCGGCTCATAAAATATTAAAAAAAAAAACGTTCCTTAAACTATGTTTTATAATTATTTTGACGGCGACAATCGATGAAAAATAAAATCGACAAGCTGTAAAACAGGTTAAGTTGACAAAAATAAATACGAAGGGAAGTAACCAATATTTTGAAAAATGTTTTTTAAAACAAACATTTGGTTATATAATAGAGAATTAGACAAGATCGAATGTTGTGTAACGCCCAAAAATCGGTAAGAAATGAAACATCGATTTTGTTCATTTTCAATATGCAACATCTAATAGTAATATATTTATTTTTTAATACCGTAAAGTGTAATACACATTAATCTAATTGTCATTTAGCAAATGTTTAACAAACAAACGTACAAAGCACTCGTACAGTAACAAGATACAAGATACAAGATACAAATACACAGTAAGACAAGCAAATACATATATAAAGAGGTACAAGTGTTTGCTATATAAAGTATAATAATAAAAACTAAAACGAGACTTTAACAATGGGCATCAGCTGCTCTGGGGATATGGTATGGGTGGAGAAGGGGAGGGTGTGTTTATTGGTGGTGGGCCAGAGCAGCTCATCCGATTCGCTCCTACAGTGCAGGCTGTGTATATGAATGATATATACATTCATATATATATAGCTAAGCATACGACTCGATTTATCCGTGTGACCAATCCAACGACGCCCCTCCTCAGTGTCCGCCAATTTCGCGCAGCTCGCGCTTGCCCAGCGGCAGCGGCGGGCGGAAATTGTTGATGACCTTGCCATTGAATTCATTGCAGGGACATTCCTCCTTGACATCGTAGGCATTGAGATTGCGCATGGCATTCAGTTGATCGTCGGAAACTTGTATGGGCGTCTTGAATACAATCCAAATGACACATTCGGAGCAGGGCGGCGTTGTCAACGAACCCTCATACGTCCAGTAGGTGTGCACATTGGGCAACAGCTGGCCAGGATCACAGCCCAGTGGCAGGGTAACGCGATCACCCTTGTGCAGCACAAACTGCAACAGGCTGCTGATCTTGTCCAGCTCAGCATGATGATCGCCCGGCTGTAGGAAAACTCCCAGCACGGCCAGACCATCTGGCGCGGCGGCCGCCTCACCGAATGATTTGAACTTGGTGGTGTTCCAGTGAACCAGATGCAGTTCGCCGGCATATGAGACACCATCGACCGTATGCTCCGAGCCCTTGGAGTCTGTGCAGCCCCAGTGGCAATGGAACTGTTCCAGTTTAAAGATCTGATCGCCCAATGGACCGCCAGTCAGCTCCGAGTTGGCGCCATTCACATCCACGCGCCAGCAGTAGCCTGCAAGGTAATTGGGTAAATGTTTAGCTTGCCAGACCTTACAGCATGTTGTGTGCCAACCTACCTGGATTTACCAGACTCTTGGTATCCTCCGGAACGTACTTCCATTTAAGCGGCGACACCTTCAGATCGCTGCCCTTTTTGGCGCTGGAGGGCGTTATGTCCACGGGCGACTGACGATGTCCGGATGCCTGCGGGTAATCCTTGGCCCAGTGTGCGGGTCCTGAAAAAACCAAACAAATTCAGTTAATTAACTGCGACTATTAACAACTCGTACCACAAATGTAAATCTTTCGATGGTCTTTCGAATTTCGATCGATTTATAAAGGGAACTAAATGATGGCATTAAACCAAAGCAAAGAGACTTAAATCAACATTTAGACTCTAGCTAAGCATGTGGCCAAGAAGGTAATTACCAAAGACAGTTAAGGATCCTGGAAAACACACATATTATAGGTGGCTCTATTCAGGGCACAAACCAAAGGCTCGGCTACCAATTTCAAATAAGATTTTTGGGATCATTTTGCCAAAATTGAACTTTCATGAGTCCCAATTGAAAACTCAGTCCCAGCAAAGCTCGTTTCCATCCACTTCATGTCCTTCATGCACACACTGGCCTGTCCTCATCCTCTTAGATAACTTATCTAACGAAAGCATATTTATTTCTTTTTATCTTACATGAATTCCTGAGACATTAGAAGTAAGAACTGCTATGATGCTCTTTGTACCGGAAATTTGTATGTGGCTTTAATGATAACCATATCTGATAAAAAAATATGTACGTGTATATTTGTAGAAGGCTCAAGTATTTAAAAAGACATTTTTATTAATATCTGACTGGTGTTTGGAAGGCTTAAGCAAAAGCTGGCATAGCTTACTGTGTGCTTCGACAGTCGACTCAGGTTTTTTTGTCTAGGCAAATATTTGTGCTACGATGGTAAAAATGGGTAAGAAAGCTCTTGGCTTAGTGTCAAGCAAGAAAGTTAAATACCCTACCAAATTCAATTTCCGCCCGATAAATGTTAAAGTATAACTTTATTCTGATATAACTTAGCCTGTTCTAAACAAGTCAAGTAAAAATCAGCGTCTAAACTGGTTAATAGCGTAATTTTAAACGACGTCCAACAACAGTTTTAATATTTAAACAAATACATTTACCAAACTGGGTTATTGCCCAATTAAATTCTCACTTAAGATATATCAATTACGTATAATGGAAAACCCACGGGAAAAATATCATTAAATAAAATATTAGAAAACCATTTGGAAATAAACATCAATTAAATGAGTGAAGTAAAGCTTTCAAGTATAATTAAAATATACTATAGAATTTTAGGCAAATGTTAAATAATAGAAATTACAATTTCGCTTACCTAACCCATTGCTAAAATGTGAACAGATGTGAATTTTGAGATCATAAAAATGTTAAATAGAAAAATATACTTTTATGTCAAGACAAATATTATCTTAGAATAAATGAAACTTTTACTTCTATTTTGTGATCATATAAAATTTGTTGTCTGAAGGCGCTTTATCTAGTCAAGAAACATCTGTGACAACAAAATGAAATAATAATTTTAATTTTATATTCATTTTTCTTTTGCCATTGTTTGCTGCTTGCGTTTTTTTTGTTTTTTAATTTTGTCGTGTGCTGCAACAACAACAAAAACAAGAAGAAATATTTACTTGGAGAGATGTCACGTGCTGTGACAGAGACTCACCCGAGAGTTTCGGCTCTGAGGCAGAGTCATGTGATGGGATGGTTCGCACTGACGCACGGCAATAGATAAATCGCAAACTGGGGGCGGCTGGGCGTGCCAGCAAAAATATCATACAAATGTTAGGGTGCACTTAATCATGCATTCCACCTTATCTAAACAGGTCTTTTACTTTGTCTATGGACACACACGATAAATCACCGACTTGAGCTACGGTCTTAGGGCATTAATTTCTTTTCAATTTTAAAGCCCCAGACCAAACTGATAAATCATATGTTGTGTTGCAATGCATTTTCCTTATCAACGGACAGCGTTAATTATGTAATTAGGAAAAGAAAAAAAACGAACGAAAAAATGCCCAAGTAACATTCAACTGTGCAAGTGATACGCAATTTGCACATGTGACAGGCAAATTGATAGGGTATATAAATGGCTAAATCAGGCAAACAGCTGATATACAGCTGCTCGACATAGGTACATATATCACGTATACGCCCGGACAGGCCTATGTTACTTTATGCAACTAGAGCTTTACAATCTAAAGCCATTTTGAAGTTTGCCATTTGCACATGTGACAAAACATATTGCTAGGGCAGATTAATCAGATATACAATTCAGCATTCATTTTGCACACACTACATCACGTATACGCCATGTGTGGCTTCCAGAGCTGGAACCCTGTTATCCTTTGTAGCCATTTCAGGTCTTGCGACTGGCTCATGTGATAGGCGCACGCATAGATCATATAATAATACTATTGTTGAATATACAAATAGCTCATGCATATCACGTATACGCCATGTTCAGCTGCAACCTAGTGAGCCTTTGTGAAATTATGAAAAGCCTTAATTGAGCCAATTGATTGTTTGTCATCTGCACTCATCACGAACGAGTATAAAGGGCAGCTCCACACCTGTATGTAGCTGTGCTTGAATATTTATATCACGTATACGCCATGTACGGCTACATCTAAAGCTTGTGCCCGATGATCCTTTGTTTAATTGAAAGCCTTGCCATTTGAGTGTTTATCATCTCGACGCATGCCAAGCGCGTATATTGTGTATATAAATATAAGAACGACACACCTGATATGCAGCTTTCTTACATATCCATATGAGTTGTGTTACTTGTAAGAGTATCTTTAAAGTTGAAACACACACCTGAAATGCACTTGAATCGCGTATACGTCGTGTGTGCCAGCTGTTCCTGTACAATCGATGCAAATCCTTTAACATTTAAGTTGTGCAAAAATATCCGGTTAATGATAAATTAACCAAATATTTTGTCCGGCTATAAAGCTGTCATTTAGTCAGCTGCTGCTCAGCTACGTTTTGTTGCCAGTTTTGCATTTATACTCATATTTATTAAACAAATTTCATTTATTGCACCTTTCCGTTATTTCAGAGTGCAGCAGCTGCTGCTGCTAGCAAATAATATGCCCATTTTGCGGCTGTAAATTCTAAAGATCAACACGCTATTCCAGTTGAACAATGGTAAAGTAAAAACAAACAGAAAGCAGAGCTCAACGTTTGGTTAGCCGAAGTTTAATTACTCTGCAAAAGAGTCGGGAGTAAGAGCGCGAAACTTAAAAAATTGAAATTATTTAGAAATAAAATAAAGAAAAGAATATTTGTTTAATTACCAGCAATAGCTGTCTGTTTAGCAAACAATTTGAAATATTTGTAATAAATTCGAATTTTTTACAGAAACCGAATATTTCATTTAGTTTATATTTCCTATATCTATCTATATCTATATAGTTCTCTGAAACAGCCGAAATAGAGCTGCTATATAAATTGCAGTTTAGCTTGCATTACTCTTTTCTTGTTACGGAAACGCTAATAAAATTAAATAAATAAATAAATTAAGGCAACGTAATGTCAAGTTGGCCACTTGTGCAAAAAACAGTTAAGGAAATGCACGTGCCTCTAATTTAAAATAATGATTAAATACGAATCTGTAGCGCCGTCTCGCAGACAAGCTGCAGGCTCTAACTAATTAACAATACCAATTATAATATATTTAATAGATTTATATATTATTTTAATTATTCTAAAACAATGTATGTTTTTTTTTAAAATTGTTTAAGTAATTGTTTTTCATTTTATTTAATGTATCTTAATGTTAATTGTTTTTTGTTTTTGTGTTAGTGCCTGAAGACCCCCGAAATATATTGGTTAAATCAAACAAATTGTTTTTTTCATTTTGTCTTGGATAAAAAAACCCCGGACCTCGGGCCAGCCAAGCAAACAATTATTTCAAATTATATTTGTATATATTATACATATATATATATATATATATAAAGCACACGATTTTTAAACAATTGTTACAGTTTACAGATCTCTTTAAAGCATGATTGTGATAAAACCCAAAGGCTTATTTAATTGAATTAAATGGAAACTAAACATTCCAAATGTGGCATGATATCGGTGATTTATATGTCTATGTCCAAAACGATCTGTTGAACAGCCGGCAAAAACTTGTTTTGCGCTATTTTTTTCCCGACAATAAGGAACAAAGTCACATTTTCATTAGAATTTATGCAACATTTCCCAGTTATTTACATTCGTTTCGATTTCCAAGCAAACAAACACAAGTTGGAACAAAACCTAGTTAAATGCGCGACTAAGAGTTACTCTGTGAAAATGCTAACCGATATTTATCGATAACAGCAAACGCGTCGGATCAATAGAAGAAGGACTTTTGATTTTTATCGATATTTAGCGTGAAACGAGGCGCGCTATCGAAAATTGAACATGTCTCAACTTAATCTGAATATGATATATGGATAAAAATCTACATTCGAAATGCCAGCCTAGACCACATTATATATATAGGTACATATGTATATATGAGGTCGCAGATGTCAGCCCAGTCCACAATATATATAAATACTCCAAATGGTTCAAGATATTAAACCATTATTTTCAAATGCCTACAGGGTATAAAAACGAAAAAGTTTTGCAGTGCATGTGTTAACCACTTAAGTTGAATAAAAAACAAAACTGTTTCTGGCCTGAAAAGCGGGTAGAAAAGCCGTAGATATAAACTTAAATTGCATGATCATATCTTATAATTCGCACAGTAGCCGCTAGAACTTGTAGATACACTCGCCTATAGACATTTTTCATCATGAGCTTATTGCGTGTTTTTTTTTGTTTTTTTGTTTTTACGAACTAAGGAAGTGTTTGCTAATTGGACCCTGAGATGTACAACTGGCTCGTAAAAATGTTATTTCTCCAGTCGGTTTATTCCTGCGTGAGCCGGATATATATGGATATTATGTATATTTGTCAGACAATGTCGGACAATGTCGCTTAAGTGACCCAACAAATGGCTTACATAACCCCGTCTCGCGTCTAGTCTTTGGCGAAGCCCCAGCACTGCGCTAAGCTATGGTGGTTGGCCAAGTGTCAAAGTGTCCAAGTGTTCGACGGGGCACAGTTTGGAGACAACCCTCTAAAGAAAAGCCTTTTGGTCAGTTTTCATTGCTAATTATTTGTTTGCATGTGAGAATGGCCGCAGAAATAGATACATTGAATGACCATTAAAACGAAAACTTAAACAACAATATTTTATAGAACAATAAACATGCAAAATTCGAAATTTCGTAGAATTGTCACGTACAGTCGGAAATTTTTGCACTCGGAATGCTAATCTGTAGAGCAAAAGTTTTCCAACTCATAAATTTTATTGTTGTTTCTGTTTTTCTTTTAATATCGCTTCGATATATACACAAACAATTTTGCATATCGTTTATATAGATATATTCTATATCTATTTATTTTTTTATCACACCGACTGTTGATTTTATTGCCCTAGCCAAAAATAATAATCATATATTCGTAATATCATCCAAACAGCATTTTCTCGCACCTTCAGCATTAAGTCTCAAGACTTTGATCAGCTCTCAAGTGCTCTCTCTCTCTCCCTCTCTCTCTCTCTCCCTCTTTCTCTCTGTTTGCTTGTTTGCATAACATCTTTAAATGGTATCGTAAATAGTTATTGTAATATTGATTTTCAATGTGCCAAGAAGTTTTCATCTATATGATTGCCAAATGGGGGTGTGGCAATATGGAAGTCTATTTTTTTGTAATATGTTATAGCGCATCATGCCATTTATGGATTAAGGACGTCAATGGAATATATTATAAATTTTTAATAAAGATATCAATATTATATAAGACATTACAATTCAGAAATACTTGTTTGTTATATATGTAAAGTAGACAATCAGTAGGAAAAGCCGGTCTAGGGAAAACTTACTCGCTTGGCTTAAAAGCAAAAAATACATTTCTCAATCAAAATTGTGCAAGAGCGTAAAAAGGGAGAATTATCTAAACAAGTAAAAGGAACAATTTTAATATGAAACCAAGAATTGGATAAAACTCTTATCGTTCTAAAAGAAAACACGTAGATAATAGTTTTGTGTTATTTCGGTGGATATTACTAATTAGAGCACTTCACTAAATTGACGCATTATGACAATAAATAAACCATATATATGGAGAGCAGATTAAATACCGTGGAAAACCTTATGACAAACAACTTTTTTAGCCCCATTTCACAAAAAGATAAGGACATACAAAAGAAACCCGTCATATGTAACTGATAGCTACTAAATAAATAATGATTGAAGAATTTGTTGTTATAAACAACAAACAGCAAATCACGCCTTAAATGAAATTTGATTGATTTACAAAATATAAACACGCGAGTATTAATCTGAAACTCAAGTCTAATCGTATATAGACAACAGTTCTGCAGGTTTGACAGGGCCAGAGGTAAAAATGATTAAAACAGATCGCATAATCTCTCAGTTACACATACATACCTACATACATACACACATATATAAGTATGTGCACTTATGCTTAATGTAAGAACCACTCTAGACTGGAGTGGACCATAAACAGAAATATATACATATAAAGATCGGCTGGCGGCGATAAGGCATCATTCTCTGATAGATTCCATTGGAAAGTTACCCAGCGCAGACGAATCGAATCAATCAACGCAATCAGCGACATTTAAACAAATCAAAACAAATTGCCAAAAAAAAAAAAGAAATGAAAATGAAAATAAAAATAAAAATTCTTCAACTTTGATTTGGTAAATGCAAACATTCTACATAGGTTATATATCATTTGTATTGTACGATAAGTGAGTAGCATGTGAGGGGCAGGGCTTAGCCAGACAGAACGTTTGACAGACAGGCTTGGGCCATGACAAACGGCTGACTTTGGAACCGGTCTTTCATGCGTCCTTAAGAACCGAACATGCACTTGACCAGCGCCGCAAAAGCAAACGAACTGCCTTCAAAAGCCAGCAAACAGCAAAAAGAGAAGGCGAAACTGAACATGAATAACAACAATGAGCAAAAAACAAGTCTGCCAAAATGAAATAAATAAAGAGTGTGCCGAATATTAAATACCCAACATTTAAATGGCATTTAATTTTGTTAATTGACTAATATCATTTTTATTGGAGTATCGAAAAAAAGAAATATATATATATATATATATTTAGAGAGAAAGTGTTCTTGATTCTTTGTCTATATCTAAATTAAATATTTATTATTTTTTTGATAACTTACAAAATTGACCAATATCATTTTTATTTGTTTAGCTGTTTGCAAATATATCTAGAAAAAGTGTGGTCGATCTTTTTGTCTATATCTTGTGTCATGAAAGTTTTCTTGTTTTTTTTTTTTATTGTAATGGATTAATGTTAAAATAGTATATCCTTTGGAAATTTACCTATGACGAACATTTCTTATGTGCAAATCTTAAGGTAAAGCTAAAGCAAGTGTGCCGCATATTAAATACTTAATTTATACGCGAGATATTTAGCTTAAGAACATGTTTTCGTCTCCTTATTTTTAAAAGTATGCGAGGACTTGGACATTATTTCGTATTTTTGTGTTTTGTAGATAATTTTTTAATCGACTTCCTTTACAAAACAACATAAAAATTTACTTGATTTTTTTTCTGAAAATTTAAAATAAAAAAAATAAAGAAACTTTTTAGATAAAATGTTGTAGGTTATACTCAAAAATTCTTTTTAAAGTTGAATTTTTATTGAGAAGTCTCGAAGGAAAGAACTTGTTTTATATAATTTTTTAGGGATGGATTCCTTAGACCGTGTAGGGAAAAACTTTTCGAATATCTATATAGTATGCTGTAACAAATGTACCCAAAATTTTGGTACAACTCTTTGATAGAGAATGATCAAAGAAAACAACAAATGAGAACTCGGAACTGGTTAGAATCCGACGGGGCGACTGACTTTGTGACTGGTTTAATGGGAAGCACCCGCAACAGACAGAGTCCAGTTGAGATCACGAGACGCAGCTCGTGCAAAACAACGATTGGCAGTCTACACTTGCGTCTCTCTGCTGCTCATTTGTTTGTGCTACTTCTGTGTGTATACGATTTAATTATGGCTGTCGCATATTTATGAGCTGCCGACGAACCTATGAACGTGCCCAAGTCTCTCGAACTTTGGTTGTGTGTGTGTGTGTGTGTGTGTGTCTGTGTGTGTTTTCTGTGTGTGTTTGTTGTGTGTGGAGTGGCAAAGCGATGATGCATGTAATTGAGGCGCAAAGCGTCATTTGCGAGCAAAACTGAACTTGATTGAATTAACAGCGAGTGGAACAACTGAAGTTGGCGAGTTTTTAACCGGAGTGAACCCAAAAAAAAATTGACAGCTGAGTAATCAATAGTCGCAGCGCATTCACTTAATTTTAGTCACTCGACTGACTTGTTTTTAGCTTGTACTATTTAACGTTTCCCAGCCAGAGCAATAATAGTAAATATAATATCTTAATGTTAGCTATTTGCTAGAATCCACGCTGTCTGAGGCCGCAAATTTCCTCAACTATATGACGGCTCTGCTGCATCAGAGCAAACATCATGCAATTCAATTTCAACAAACAATAACTCAGGCAAATAACTTAAATGTCTGTTATCTATTAGATAACATTCGTGTTCAATCAACGGTGTTGTCTCAATTAAACGACAAGCACAACGGCAACAGCTATACACAGCTATAAAATGCGCCCACAACCAACCTGTCTCTCGAAATCTTTATTTTTGCGCTGCTCCAAAACTTTCCCAAAAAAAAAGTCGTTGCACGCATGCGCAGCGTGCGTCACGTTTATAAACAAACAGAGAAAAACGTAGCAAAACAAACAAGCAGAAAATCTTTGCATTGCCGAAGGCAAAACACCCTTTCTTTTATATTATATTCAACAGTGTTACTGACAACACTATTTCTACGGCTTTTCTTTGAAAGCTGAATTATATAGTAGCCCGATATGTATATTATGATCAAAGATATTTTTAAGAGACCAACAAAAATTTTTATCCGAAAGTATCTATGACAAGCTATAAGATTCTTGGATTCCGAGAACACAATGTTTAGAAACTAGGAGATTATATTGCATATGTATCGACAGACAGACAATTAAACTGATCAAGAATGTGTGGTACATATATGTTGTGGATAGGTTTGTCAATATCATTTGGTATGCACATTTAATCACAAAACTAAAATACCCTTTGCTAGGGTTTACAAATTATAAGCGCCGCTTACCGTTCTCTTCCGTATAGCCCCAGTGATGGCTCATTTTAAAATTGATCTTTGGTTTCTAGTAGAGATTTGGTGAAATAGCAATAATTTTTGTTCTTGCACTCGCGGTTTCTGGCACCCGTTTGAATTTCGTCGCGAATGCAACTGAGCGTTTTATAAAGACCCGATAATGGGCTAGGGTTACGGTTTGCTAAGGGTAGCGCGTCTGCTTAGCTAGTCCGCTGGCTGTACACTGTTTGACTCGCGGCAGCGTCGCTGACTTCGAAGCCGTTGCGCCAACCAAATAGCAGAAAAAAAAAACAACAACAAAAAGGCAAAAAAACACGCACCTAACCGGACTGAAACAGCGAGAGAGTAAGAGAGAGTGCGGGAGAAAAAGAGTGCACGCTAGCAAGCGAGCGAGTGAATGAGAGAAAGCCCAGAGAGAACATGTCAATTGAGCAATTGAACTACTGTTTTTAGCCTCGCTCACGCTGCTGTGCGCGGAGGTGCAGCGGCAGAGAGTGTTGTAAAAAGCGTTTACGCGGTTCACCGCTCTCGACCGCGCGGCAACATTAATTGCATTGTGTTGCGTATGTATACGCAATGCTGGTTAATGCCTGTTAAATGTCAACTGTCTGTCGATCGATAACGACAATCGATTAATAGCTGTTACTGTTAAACGGACTGGTGTTATTTATGGCACGCTGTTAAGTTGCGCTGTTTGCTTGAAAATGTAAGCTGAGTTTCCACTGTGCACACACACACACACACACACTAAATTGTCGCCTTAATTTATTGTTGAACTTTAGTGCATTGTTTTTTTTGTAGCTCTTAGCAGACAAACACAAAGCGTGATCACAATCGCACGCTCAGCGGCACACACGCAACACACATACTACATACACACTCACAGCTGCTAACCGTTTATGCGCAGCCACAATTTAATCTCGACTTTTTTTTGGGCAAAAATTGAACCACAGCTCGTCTCTCAATTGCCATAGGGTTCTTTGCTAGGGTTGTTAAGGGGGTTGGGGGCAGGTTTCTGTGCCTCAATTTTCATCAACGCTTATTTCATTAGAACAGTGCCCCAAACGTTGCACGGGGCTAGTTTAGCGAGTTAAACCAATTTTGCAACTAATTTAGAAAATTTGTATGAGTTTCAACTCACATCTGATCTATATGATTGTCGTAATATGGAACTGGTTCATTGCTCGTTCCACGCTGCGTATGCGCAATTTTATTAAATCGTGCGCTATTTAAACAGCTATTGGTTCTGGGCTCCAGCTTTTATCGCAGCTTTATTTTCAATTAAGTACAGAGACATTTTATATTTGCACGTTGCTCACGTGAGCGTAAGCGGCAAACTTAAAATACATTTCCGTAATTGCAATTATTGCACAACAAATATTGCAGCAAAAAATGGGGGGAAACGGAATTTGCGGGTAGCCAGATTTATCTATATGCGCTAGCCCCTCGCCCACTCAAGGTCAAGCATGATAATTAAATAGAACTCTAATGATTGTCTGTTAAATTCCAACTGTTTTCACAGTGCTGTGTAATTTTTGCATTTGGCTGGAATGAAAGCTATACACAGCACTCAGCTAAGAAACACTCTCAGTCTGTTGAACTTAAGAAAGAGTTCAAGGCATAGTAGATCATTTGAACTCACCCATGGTCGCATTTCCTTCTTGTTTGTCAACTAATCTTGTAGCTTGATAAAAACAACAAAATAAAGCTACTTTGCTTTATTTGGTTGGCCAGTTTCCCGCACTACTGTGTTTATTTATTTATTTGTTTTTTTTTTTATTTGTTTGAGTTTTAGATAAACACGCGTGCCCGGGTCTTGTTTTTCGGTTTAAAAGGCTACTTTTTGGCATTATTATTGTGTTACGGTGCCATAATCTCTTATATCTTTTATCTAGCAGTTGTCATGAAGTGAATATATAACGTGATCACAGCATACATCTGGCAGTTGCCAGTTACTAAACTGCTGGGAAAAAAGTACAATGAAAATAACATATCACATAGAAACTAGATAATACTACTTAGATCTGGGACGTTACACTATCAACAACATATTAAAATACATTCGTTCCTTTTAATATCACATAAATTTACCAATTTTTAAGTCGCTATACATACTAAAATAATATTGGATTTTGTTGCCATTAGACTTCTGCTCTTGTTAGGCACAACATGCATATATTCTCTATTTATAAAAAAAACTGTTTGTCCTGACTGACTGACTGACTGATTGGTGATCAACGCACAGCCCAAACCGTAAGAGCTAGGAAGTTGAAATTTTCACTGTAGTTACCTTATGTGGTGTAGGTGCACGTTAAGACGGGGTTTCGGGAAATTCCACCCGCAAGTGTGGAAAAATCGCGAAAAACGTTTGCATGCAACTTTTTTGTTTACCATCCGATCGGCCTTAAACTCATTTTCAAAGTTCTTTAGATCTTTAGATCTTCTTTTGGAAAAGCCATCCCTCCTTGGTAGAAATGGGGTTCAAAAATTTGGTGGGTAACGTCCTAAAATTCATTCCCAAAGATCTACATAAAAAATCATTTGAGACGTGTTTTTCACTTTTCGCAGAATCCAAACCTCTTCAGATGAAATGCGATTAGACAATTTTTTGGATGAAGTTTTATCTTTTCCCAATTTGCTTGAAACTTATTTTCAAAGCTCTACATAAGAAATTAATGAAAACGTGTCTCAGCGATTTGGGAAATTCCACCCGCAACAGTGGTAAATTGGCGGAAATCGTTTGTATGAAAGTTGTTTGTTGACCATCCGATCAGTTTCAAAATTATTTTCAAAGCTTTTTGATAACATTTACTTTACACGTGCCACGGGCAAGGCCGGGTTATACCCGCTAGTATACATATATGGGATATATATATAGTAGTTCCTCCAGTATATATATATATGAATATATATACTGGAGGAACTACTCTTCCCATATGTGATCGAATCAAGCAATATGATGTACAACCCTCTAGATCATCCTTAATTTTGTAAAAATGAGTTTGGCGTATTATCATATTTTGTTTATCTAGATGATAACATGTTATGAAATGCATAAAGAGTATTTATTCTTTTACTTAAAATTGTAATTTGTTTCTCGCTATATTGTAGGCCATTTGCACAGCATAGAAACTTGTTTTTTTTACATATAATTTTTTACATCTCCTTAACCTAATATATCTCGATCATTTGGTTGTGGTTTTTCTGCTTATATTCCAGTTTTTTTTCGTTTGATACACATTTTATTATTTAATTAAGTGTTTAATAAAGTAACCGTACGTTAGCAATTAGCACATATCGTACGAAATCTGATAATTTCAATAGCTGCAAATTCGTCAGGGGCGTCATCGTGTGAGAGCCTGATTAAGTTTCCATTGAAATTGACTTATAAACAAGATTTATTAGCATATCGCTCAAAATTTGTAGCTCACACAAAATATTGGTCTCCTCCTTCTTCCCCCCCTCTCCAAAACTTTCCTTTGCTCGCTTCTTTGTGCTGTCTGATCATTTAGCAAAACAGCACTGCGTGTTAATCAAATTGCTTAAAAACAAAACCAAATATATAAAAAATATTTCACATATGTGTCACGTGTGCAGAGATTATTTGAATAGAAAGAAATTTGGATGCTCATAAGTAATTCAATAAAGTTTATATAAAATCCATTTCTTGTCCCAAATCGTATGATGATCCCAGAGCTATTCAAACACAAAGCAAATGGGCTAAAGTAGTAGGTGAAAGCATTTTATCGCAGAAATCATTTTTTATTAGATTTTAAAAATACATTTTGTCTATACCTCGCTCTGTTCATTTATTTATCATACTCATTCCAAGTGCTAACTGCAGCATTATAAAATATACCCCATCGATCTGCTGTTGCGAAATGTCTTTATAATATACATATTTCATATTTTTTAGATTGAAAATGCTAGACATTTTGAGAGAAATTCTGATGTTCGCAAATGCTGCCAAAAAAATTAATAAATAAGGTGCAACTGCCAAAGTTCTTTGATTCCTTTCAAAATCTCTCAAGCTAAATTCTAGGTACAAACGCGAAATCCTCTGAAAATGTTGACTTTTTGCAAGAGGAAATTTATTTACACAATATATAAGGAACTATGTTATCGTTAATGCTTTATTTATTTTTATTTTTTGTTAATTTACTTATTATTTGCTTAAACGTTTAAACTCTGCATCATAAATTTTATATAGCCAGCTCAAAAAATCTATATGCATCTAGTCGATATAGTCCTTGGAAACCTAGAGGATCAGATCTCTGCAAAATGTGGCAAAATGGTCGAAAAACATTTCTCTTTCAGGAGCCCCTGTACATTAACTGTAGCTGGAATGCTACTTAACAGCCGTCTTTACAGCACTCCTGTTACATTTACTGTTGCTTAACAGCAAATTTTAGATTTCCAAACAAAATCAAAAAACGTGGTATGCAAGTCGATTCCAGAGATCAGTACGAGTTCAAAAAGGTATAACTTTCCACTTTTAGCCAAATAAAACGAAAAATCTTCAAAATTATAACGGCATTTTTTCGCGTTTTTTAAATCGCTGTATCTCGGCCAAATAAGCCCCGATCTTGGAAAGATTGGTCTCGTTCGACTCGTGGTCACAGCCATTTTCAGCCAAAATCGTAGTTTTTGCAAAAAACATAGTCGTTTTTCTCAAATTGGGCCATTTCTTAGAATTCAGATTTTTTTTGGTGTCAATCGATAGTCGGGATCCGTACGAGAAGAAAGAGGTATATCATTTCGAAATCGGACATATGGTACCCGAGATAATTTCAATTTTAATTTTAATTTCAACGTATTATGTAGACAGCACGAAAGTATGCAGTACTAACTACTAAAATTCTGCTAAAAACCGCTACAAACGGCTATAAATGGCTAAATAAAGCCCCTGTTCGCCAGAATTCAAGAAAAATCTCGGCTGCCAACGGACAGATTTTTAACGACTGTTGATTTTTGAATTTGTTGCAATCCCATATCCCTTGTATAAAAATGTCCAATTTTAGATTCAGCGAAAATTCCCGTAGGATATCTAATATTTTAAGGCTGAATGCAGCGTGTTTACGAACTTCATATTAATTTTACGTTGCAAAATTTGAGAAATTGTTTGCTAAGCAACTATTTTTACAAAAAGTAGATCGGTTCTAAAATAAAAATAAAATTCCAATATATTCCACAATTATTAAAAAATGGCATATCTACCTAAAATCCGACCTAATTTCCACAAATAATAATAATTTAAAATCTTTACAAGTATCATTTAAATTTTTAATATGGTCCTATTTTCAAATGATTTACCCTTTTTATACCTTTACGGTTACATTACAACTGGGATCAAAAAAGCGACACACAATAAAAAAAAAGACAGTCAAAAGAACAGAATTTCTCCATCTCGATTCAATTCGTCTGAGCGCGAATGATAAGTAGATAATACAAAAACAAACACACATATGCCAAAGTGGATAACGCACATGCAAACACATGTTTGCAGAGGGAAGCGCAAAATTGCTTATGGCTTTCCGATGCAAACAATTTCTTTGTACGGATTCGTATTGTGAGCAGCTGCTTGCCTATTTTCTGTGCGCCGCTTTTTCGCCCTCTTCCATTCTGTATTGGTTTAAGATTCCTAGTTAATATGATATGTTGCAAAAAACTTGCAGGTCTTACTGGGCGAGTCAATGAAAGGTTTTTAAATAAAGTATAAAAACACATTCAAAAGGTTTTTACATCAGGTTTGAGCAGCCTCATTTAAAGCACACAAACATGTTATTTATCAAATATAACCAGTAAATATGGTCCGATTCAAATGGCTTACTCTTTTTATTCTCGTATGGTTCTTATCATATTGACTACTGGGGTCAAACTAATACACAACGAAGTTGCGAGAGTGCAATGTGAACGTAAAGAAAAAAGGACGCATAGAAATAAGGCAAGAATAGATAAACGATACATCAAGGAAAATGTATATGTGTGCGCGATTCATTATGCACATTTGTATGTGTGTTTGTAATAGGCGAAGCAATGGGAAAACAAAAGACTCAAGCAAAAAACTAAAGCACGACACAGAGATGGCAAAATCTTTGGAATTATTATCCGATTGCATACATACATATTTATTTATTTTTGGATAATTTAATGTAGAAGAGAGAAGCTTATTTTCTGCGTTGTGCATGCCATTTAAGAATTTAAATTATTAAATTAGACTAAATTATCTGTTCTATTCATGAAATCAAAATGGACTCACGAGTCCATCGTCCATGGACGGACTTAAATTTCGAATAGCTAATTGAGTGCATTTTGGAATAATCAGCCCAATCTGGCCATGTAAATTCGTGCTATTCCGGCATCATTAGGTTGTCGTATGTTATAGTCCTTTGAATCCTTATATATATAACCAATTTCTTGACATTTCGCGGACCAGGATTACTAATTGCCATTACATTTTACGAATCAGGATTACTAGTTGGCATTTCAAAATATACTTATCTTTATTTGGCATTACAAAAAAAAGCTTCTCTTTTTTTGGTTTGCATAGCTTGGTTGCCTATCGTAATGTTTGCATTTGTCCATTGTTTGTTCCCCATTAAAAGATGTAAATAAATAAAATATAACACACTCTCTTCTCTTTTCTGCATTAAAAGGACTACTGTAAGGATAAACTGAACCTAGTTGGATGCTCGCTAAATCCCTTTTTCTGCGCGTGGAGAGCAGCCATGGTAACACCATAATTAAAGGGTCTTTCAGTTCCAATTACATTATTATAAGATTTCAGATGATTTTGGAACAACATCTCTGCTGCTTTGGGTGCGCCATTCGTGTCGGATAGCCTTGAAGCTCTAGCAGCTTGCGCTCACCATGTCGGACGTCTTCCCATGATCTCAGTTTTTGATCTTCCTTTTCCGGCTGCTATGGCCAATCGCTAATTTACCTTGGGTATCCTGTGCCGACGACTCTGCCGCAGCTACGCCGTCTAGATTGCTAATACTCGCATCTAAGAATGTCATACCTGAGTCTTACAATTTTTCTATCAGTCGCTGTATTTAATCTAACAAATTGAAAACAGGCCATCCGACAACTTTTTACTTAGGAGGTAAGGTAAATGTGTTTTGTTTTTCTAATGATCTTTAAAGGACCTCTTTGCGAATCTTTATTCAATTCATTTAATTGATATCATGAGGACATAGCCAAATTATGAAAATAAATAAAAGGACATTTAAAGAAGTGTATCCATAACTTTCCTATATCCTTCACTCACAAGCATAAAGTCCAGTTCAATACACAGTAAAAAGGGCGCTAAGATAAGATATGGACCAGGGCTGCCAACTGACCAAAAGATATCGCAATCATTCATACAGTCCTCGAAACATTAAAGATTTTTTCATTTCATTCTGTTTTCTTTCTATAAGCAACTTAAATTTTTCGGATCCTTAGATTTTTTAACACAGCTCGAGGATTACAATCAAGGATTTGACCAAGTTATGGATATTTTTCTAAGAAGGATTATTAATCACAAAATCGCCCATAACTTGACTATTTCAAAGACAATCCTGATTTTCTTTGGCCAGCAGACAGTCCTTGTCCTACCGCTGATGAGTATATAATGAGGACGAGAGTCATGCGAGGAGCTGAGAAAAAGAGACGTTTTGTTATGCAGACAATTGCCAATAACTCGGCTGTAGGCTTACTTAACTTGAGGAGTCATGTGCCAATCAATTTAAATTGATCAGGCTCTCAGCTCTAAACGGTCCAAAGGACATTGCATTCGCCCATTAAGATTCCTAGATATGGTTATATTTCTAAAATGAACATTTTTTTCTTTGCCATAGCTCGTCTAAATCCTTAAGACTATCGGAAGGATAGACATTTTTAAACTATAGAAGACCACGACTATCGATTTACATTCAAGGAGTTCCACGATTCGAAATTTCACTACAAACTTTCACAGGGGAAGTGATAGTCCTGGTCCCGTCTGGATAGGAAAAATGAAAAATGTGCAACTTTTTGACGAATTATGAAAATTCTTGGATAGTGCTGAAATGGACATGTTCTGGCCGATTTAGAGATTCATGTCCTTTTTGCGAAAAATATCCATAACTTGGTCAAATACTTGCAGATTTGATGGTTAGGATCGTAGGGATGAACTTCAGCGTTCTGCATATAAGACTCTAAGGATACGACAAATTGGATATAATGACAATATCTTTGATATCGATGTTCTTTGGTCAACTGGTAGTCCTGGTCCATATGAAGTGTTTGACACAAGCTCGCCAGGATCTACAAGGTCGGGAGCAAGTTATGGCCTTTTTTTGTGTGCAAATAAAAATCCTTTAATAAAGATCTTTACTATTGCATATTCCATATTGGCAGGACAAGGACTGTCTGTTGGCCAACTGACATCAAGCTAGTCTTTGAATCGCGTCGATCTGCATCAAAAAGTCATGGCTCATACAGATAACATAATGCTTATTATACTGAAGATTTCTCATCTAATTGTTATCTAATTTGAAATACAATATGCGTACACTTCTTATTGCTGTAATAGATATATTTGTAATATATAATTTGATTTAAATTAAAACTAGCAATATACAGGCCAAAGTGTAGCATATGATTTATCATTATTTATGCTATACAATAATAGATAGATAATATATAATAATAGTGGATTAAATGAATGGTTACACCAAAGAATTTTGCGTTTGCCAGAAAGAAAAGGTTAAACTATAGGTTATAAAACACATATATATGTATGTGTCACGTAAACCGATTCACATACACTTTAAAGCATTTAGCGGGCGCGCGCGCACGCACACACACACATACACACACCCAGCATGAGTGTGTGTATGTGTAAACATGGTAAAAAACAACAACATTTTGTTTAAACCTAGGTATAAACATTACGATCGCATAAATGTATACATTTATGTATATAAATATAATAAAATATAAACTCTGCTTGCGGCGGATGGGGCCAAAAATGACAACTAAACAACGTAACAACAAAGCCAGGATATGGATAACTAGTGGGTAACCAGTTGGTTGTGGGGGTATGTGTGTGGGTGTAAGAAGGGGTAGGTGGAAAGGGTTGATGCCTCTCAACATTGCCAAGTCAACGTAGCAGTGGCCGTGTCGCTGTTAAGTGCGTGCGCCTTGACTATTTGACATTTAGATTAACATTCACATTCATAATATTGAATACTGGACCGATGCGCATAAAGACACGCCTAAGGACACTTCTCAGTTCGGGCTTGAGGTCGAAGCACATCATTTCGCACAGCAGGCTGTAGTAGTTGGACACATGCGTCGCAAACTGCGAAAGGATAACGGTCAAATTAAAGACAAGATTATATTTATATATGTATATATGCCACTCACCCTGGCATCGGTCATCTTGAGCAGCCGCGTCAGGATGAGCAACAGCAGTGAGGTCCACGCATCGCGATGCGCCTCGCTCTGCAAGCTAAGATAGTAGGCGAGCGCTTCCTTGCAGACTTGCACTAGCTCCTGCTCAATGCCGGGCCAGTCGCTGCGTCGATTCTCATCGCCGTACATTTTGAAAAAGATGCGCAACACGCAGGCCAACGAGGCGGTCTCCTGCTTGAGCAGATTCGGCTTGACGGAGCCTTTAAAGCCCGCCCGCCACAATAAATTGCGCTGATCCTGATCCGCATTGAAGCACTTGGCAAAACGATGTGACTGCATCAGGCACTCTGCGAGCGTGAAGAGCTGCCGTGTGCGCAAATAGCCGTACATGCCCTGTTCCTCGCGCTGGCAATCTAGTTGCAGCTGTTGTGATTGCCCGGAGCCGCCACGACAGCCGCTCATATCGGCCGCCGCCTGAGCCAGCGTTTCGGCATCCTCCTTGCGCGAGGTCGCCGGAAAGAAGACAATATTATCCATGGTCTGTATCAGCTCCAGCTGCACCACACACTTGATATGCAGTGCCTCGAACTGATTGTGCGCCAACGCCATAAACGTCGGTTCCTGCGGCGCACTGCTTGTGGAATGTGGTGTACTGGAGGCACGGCGTGGCAGCTGCTGCTGTGGCTGTTGATCAGTGCCCTTGTTGGGCCGCCAAGTGAGCAGCTCTTTGGGCAGCGTTGCATTGAATATGTCCAGTATGCACTGGCAGGTCTTGTCCCAGGTGACCTCATTAAACTTAAACCCATTCGAGATGACCAGATTCTCAAGGCAATTGGTGCCGGAGCGTGCCAGCTGCTCGTTGTTCTGCTGCACGCACCAGTGCAACTGGGCGAAGAGTTCCTCTAGCAGCAGATGGCCCAGCACATCAAAATACTGCGTGAAGACATCAATGATTGCATAAAGCGCATGATTACAAGTGGTTGTCATCCATTCGGACTTTTCGGTCACATGCTCCGGTAGCTTCATATTGTCGAAGATGCGAAAGATCACATTAAACAAATCCTTCCACCAGTTTGGCTTAAAGCTATCGCCATGCGTTTTCACGATCTCGAAGAGCACGGTCAGGCCGCGTGTGCGGACATCCAGCTTGCAGCGATTGACAACGCAGGAAAGCGAAAAGAGCATGGGAAACCAGCCGCGCACCCACACCCGATCCTCCTCCGCCACGGAGGCATCGTTCTCCATGCCCGCATGCTCAGCAAACAGCTGGGGTGCATCATGGACGCACTGGGCACAGTTACGCACTAGGCGTATCGCCTCCATGCTAGTGTCCGGAAAGCGTGCATTGCACGCAAACTCTGACAGGCACTTGACGGCATCCTGGAAAGAGTCCACCATAACGGCAAATTGTCGCCGATAGAGCTCGCCAATGATTTTGCCCGTTGTCTGGAACGCCAGCTCCACAATTGGCTCCTCATGATCCCCGGCAGCTAGGTGAAATATAGAGAAGATGTTCTTCCAGCCAGATCTTATATTATGAGCCTGCAAAAAAAAAAGAAATAAATACGTGATTACAAACATATTAAGTAGATATAGTTGGTTCGGAAGCTGGGATAATTACTTGAGAGTTGACCATCTGAGCAATGCAGCGCACGACCATGTCGCGTATGGCCGGCGAATTGTTCTTTTTCATGATGTGCTCGAAGGGACGTAGAAAATCCTTTTGGAAACGAAAGTTGCTGAATTCGCCCTTCTCCATAAACTTCATGGATAGCTGACGCAGTGAGTCCAAAGCGAAGAATGCAATCTCCTCGTTGCTATTGCAGCCGACGGTATTGAAGTGCTCGCCAAGCACCTGCCAGATGCGTGACCATTGCAAACGAATACGCTCCATGTTGTAGTAGCTAATCTCGACGATTTTCTGAAGCGAGAACATTCGCGGCTGTGTCTGCTGCAGTTCATCCACAGACACCTGGCATAGTGCCCTCACAAAGTCCACAATCGCATCGCCATCGAGACGCATGGACCCAGTAAAGATGCGGTCGACAGCCACAACAACGCTCTGGCTGCTCGTCTCGCCAATGTGCTCCTTGACGCTAGGATTGAGCGTATCCTTGAGCGTGGTTTGTGCGCCAGACAAAAACTGCGGCCGCACTCCAGTGCCAATGAGCTGCGCCAGCTCCAGCTGGCTAATGCACTTGACTATGTCTAGCCAGCTACTGCCTAGATAATTGCCATCGGTATGGGCGACCATGATGAGCGTCTTAATGGTATCTATATTCTTGGCCTTCATCTCATTAATTGGCGAATTGGCGTTCAATAAGGTGAAGCGTGCCAGCGCCTGAACATAGGCATCCCGTTCCAGAGACATGTGGAAAATGCACGCAATTCGAATTGCACAGCGTATGCCGTCCAGACAGAGAGTAGCTATCTCTGGATCATCGCAGACCTGCAGGCCCACAGAAAAGGCGGCCAGAAATGGTGTCCAGGCCATTTTGAACATTGGACGCACATGCTCCAGATGCTTGGCCGATGTAAACGGCGATTTCACATGCGATACAGACTGCATCAGATTGGTAGCCGTCAGGGAGATGACCTCCATTTCCATGTTCCACAGCAGTTTGCGTCGCTTCTCCGTAATGAAGGGCTGCTTTCCCGCGGGCTTTGGTGCTATGAGCATTGTGGTATTATTCTTCATTTTAATCTCATGCTCGGAAATTTCATCGTATATAGAAGACAAATATTCTTCGGGCAGATCATCTTTGCTGTCACTAATGCCGCGATTCATTTTAATGTACTGCTCCTTGGTCATTTTGTGCTTGACCTGCGGGGAATGAAGATCCGTGGTCAGCATAATAATGCTAAAGGCTAGCACATAAACTGTGTCCGCGCTCTGGAATAGCTGATTCTGTGGATTGCATTCGCAGTATCTGCTAGCAAACTTCTCCATCAGTCGATCAATCTTTTGC
>NW_026998394.1:0-4971 GCF_035044405.1 Drosophila montana
TGTGTTCTTTTGTGTGTTCTTTTCTTTTTATTATTATTATTTTTAATTTTTATTTATTTATTTTGTGTGTTTGGTTTGTAGGAATAGTTAATATGTCCTATTGTCTGATCTCCGACACCCTACAATTGTCCTCAACAAGATTGTGACTGCTAATGCCCTATACAATATGATCTTCAGCGAGTTTCAGTGACTTGTTCGAACGATATGTTCGCGTCCAACAAGTTGATTGTGACCATCAATGCCCTAGCGGAAACTGTATAGCTCCTATTTCATGCATTTATAGCATTGTTGTTGTTTTTGTATTCATATTTCTTTGCATAAATTTAATTTAATTTATTTAAATTTTGTACTTTTATATGCTTTGCAAAATATGATCTTCAACGAGTTTCAATGACTTTCTCGAACTGTACTTTCGCGTCCAACAAGTTGATTATGACCATCACTGCCCTAGCGGAAACTGCATACCGCTTGTTTCACGCATTTATAGCATTGTTGTTTTTGTTATTTCTTGGCGTTGTTTTTGTATTCGTAAAAATATGGTCTTCAACGAGTTTCAATGACTTACTCGAACTGTACGTTCGCGTCCAACAAGTTGATTCTGACCATCACTGTCCTATTGCGAGGCATAAGCTTGAAACTTTTCTCAATTTATGCCACGTTACTATGTTTAGTATACTACTCACTGATTATTTATTGATACATTGAATGTGTTTCATTTTTTTTTTAATTATTCTTGTATACAAATGTCTACACAACATTTGCTTATTTTCTTCACTGGGATTTTGTTTAACATAATTTGTGTATGTGAAGGTGTGTTTCTGTTGTTTTTATTTTTATATATATAATTGGTCAACTCACAGGCTGAATAATATGCAATTAAAGAGCATGGTTCTTCTCGTCGAATTATGGTTGTAAAAATCTTCGACGTCTTTTGACTGCGCCATTTACCAGTGTGACCCTCGGTAACAAAGGATGTGGAAGTAATCGGAGGAGTGCGTTAGTATGCAAACACCCACGAAGTTGCTGTAGTTATGCTTTAAATTGATTGTGTGTGTTTGTTGGAATTAAAAACACTGAAGTGGACTGGTTGAAGTTCGTACAAAGAGTGAATTTGTCTTTATTTCTATATCTTATATATAACCTGCTGTATACAAAAGTTCGCTCAACATGTTTAGCTACATGAGTCCGAGAATATGCTGTTGTAGCGGTTTCATGTGTCTAGCACTTGAATTGTCGCAACGGTACATCCTCTTAGAACTTCGGTGGCGGTATCGACTGTGACATGCCCTGGGTGGTCGATACGGTAACTCGTGCACTTTCGCATTAACTGCAGCAAGATCTTCGAACAATTGCGTGATTCGAAGTTATTGTCTGTGCGCTAAAAGAAACGGCTATTTACGTACGCTGAGCATTATTTGGCTCTCTGAAGGTACAGCAGCAGAGGGAATTCAAATTATTAGTGATTTGCCACTTTGGAGGCCAAGAGAAAATAAATAAATAGGGCAAGCCGCATTTTATGTGAATTTTGAACCAACAGTTAGTTACAAAATTATACATTGTGGTATAATCGCTGCATTGGAAAAATTATTGTTAAATTTCCCTGCTAATTATTTGTCGGCACAATAGCTCCAAAATAGTGTAAAGAAAATGAAAGTTTTACGGCACAGGCCAGCTTAGTGAATTCCATTGCACGCATCAAAAATTATATTGCGAAACATAATGCTTCAATGACACCTGCAGAGTGGGAAGCACGGTTAAGCTTAATTGAAGCAAATTATAGTCAGTTTTGTTTAATCCAAGCCAAAATAGAACAGGAAAGTGATGATGTAAGTGAATATGTCAGTCGCTAAGCGATCGAAGAGCTTTATTGCGAAATAAAGGCTGAAATACTTAGCAGTCTGAGTCACACAAGTCGACCTGCTTGCAGTCATGATGTATTGCCTGAGATCTCAGGGAAGTACACTGAGTGGACCAGTTGGTTCAATACAAACAACGGCCAACACGCATTAAAGAAAGTTAGCTTAGCTGTAGCTAGCAGCTACATTGGCAAGCCGTGTTACATTTGTGCTAGCGCACATGGGTTAAAGGCATGCCCAAAATTTAAAGAATTAACACCCTTACAGCGGTTTCAAGAGGTTAAAAGTCGTGCGCTGTGCCTAATATGTTTAAGTAAGCGGCATGTAACGAGGAGTTGCGTTAGCCAACGATGTGCCATATGCAACAAACCTCATCATGAATTGCTTCATCGTAATGTCTCGGATAGCGTAGGTGACGGTGGGCATAATGGCCAATCACAACAAGGGAACAGTTTTTTACATAGCGCACTATTACGAAGTCATCTATAAGTCTCTTACTTCTAGATTAGTTTCGACTTTGAATCTAGAAATGCGTGAATTAAGTATGCGAGTCAGTGGGATCGGCAATGCAAAATCTCAGATTATTGGTGAGGTGAATGCCACTTTCAAATTTAGAGTGACAAGGTTTGTAGACACAGACAGTTTTTGTGTGTTAACAGAAATTACGCAATATAATCCGACAAGTTCCCCTCTAGGTTTGAATTGGCAACCACCTAAGGGAGTTACACTGGCGGATCCGACATTTGACTCTTCTCAAAGAATTGATATGCTATTGAGAGTTTCTTTATTCTTCAAGCTGATTGTTGCAGGCCAAATCAAACTAGGACAAAAATTGCCCACTCTTCAGAAATCGCTATTAGGCTGGCTAGTCGTTGGCGAGTTTACACCCAGCACTAGCGTGTTGCTGCTAGCCAAGGAAAGGAGCAAATGCAACGGTTTTGGAAATGCGAGGAAATAACGCAGCCTGTTGATAAATTCACTGAAGAGGACAAATAATGCGAAAACAGTTTCGTTTCTAATGTTGGACAATCTGAAGATGGCCATTTAACTGTAGCACTTCCATTCAAAAGTCCCAAGAAAGTACTAAAGTCCCTCTAAAGAAACAGTATTCCTAATTTATTGAAGAATACAAAAAAGTGGGCCATTTAGAAATAGTAGAGGCCGCTAGGGTAAAGGACATGTTGGAAAGTCTGACGACCAAATTGCGCGTCGTATTTGACGCTTCGTGCAAGTCCATTAACGGCGTCTCACTAAACGATACTATGCTTGTTGGGCCGACCTTGCAGCCCGATCTTTTTGAGACGATGACTAGATTTCGCTTTTATAGCTTCGCCCTAACAGCATTTATAGCCAAGATGTATATGCAATTTTTAGTAACAGATTCTCATCGCAACTTCCAGGGAATGTTGTGGCGGTTTGACAATAACACACCCATTGTAGTGCTGCGTCTAAAAACTGTCACTTATGGAACAATTCTGCTCCATTTCTAGCAGTACGCTGCTTGTTCTATCTAGCAGAAAAATATGGGGCACAATATCCACTGGCAGCTAAAGAGATTAGACGTAGTTTCTACATGGATGATATGTTGTGTGGTGCAGACACCATAGCCAACCTTGTAGAATTGAAACAGCAAGTTAGTGAGCTGTTAGAACTTGGCAGATTTAAGATACACAAATGGCGTAGTAATTGTCATGAAGCCCTCATCAATGCGCACGACTTAGAGCCTATAGTGCTTAAAACTGAAGATGCAGCTAAGGCCCTCGGAATATGTTGGGTGAGTCAAAGCGACCAATTTCAGTTTTCGTTTAATGTCAAATGCTCTAAAACTATTACGAAGCGAACAGTGTTATCAGAACTAGCTCAAGTTTTTGATCCCTTGGGATTTTTGAGTCCTATATTGATTCTAGGCAAGATATTCGTGCAAGAGTTGTGGTTACTGAGATGAAGTGCTGCCGTCAAGTTACGCGGCCCAATGGCAAAGATACCGAGAGGAACTGAAGCTTATAAATCAGTGTTCGCTGGGAGAAATTTATGCTCGCGTGCGTAATAAAGACGGAGCGGTTTCAGTGCGCCTAGTGACTGCCAAGTCCAAGGTCGCTCCAGTCAGAGTGGCTCCCTTGCCCCGCTTAGAGCTGCAAGGAACACTTTTAATGACGAGACTTATGGCAAAGGTTCTCACTTGCATTCATCTAAACGTTTCGCAGGCACGATATTTTTGTATCCAACGGACTTGAATAATGCAACCTTATGGTGGGAGGGCCCTGATTTATTGAGGCATCCTGTAAATGACTGGGCTAACGCGCAATGGCGCTGTAGTGATGTAGAGTGGTGTAGAGCTATAAAGCGGCAAGTTACAGGGCATCATCAGTAGGACCTAACTGCAGACGAGATGGCTGAAGGCCTTCGCTATATAATTTATAATTTACAAAATTTAAAGCTGCGTGAGGAGTTCATTAGGTTAAAAGATAAAAGACCTATTGTTGTAGTCGATATACTTTTATTTAATTGTATAATCTTTTTATTTATTTGGGAGCAGCGAAGGTGCCGCTTCCAACATTCAGTTGAATCTGATTTTTACATTTTTCCTTAGGTTCTAAGTAAGCCTAAGTCTCATCGCTGCGCTGCCCACAGTTGGACAGCAGAGAGACGGTTATGTATATTCTATATGTTATATGTATGTAATTATGCTCTCTTAAGCTGGAGCGCTAGGGTATATGCATGCCCTTGAGTTCGGTCAAGTGGTCGGCGCGTCTAACAGAATGCTGACACTTGCACATTCTGTGAGCGCGCCGAACGACTCAGATTTCGGCCACTTGGTTTATGACCGGGGTGTTGTTTATATAAACACTGCAGCAAAGTGATACAGTGTGTTCACTTTAAGTACTCTTGGTACAGTAGATATTCAATATATATGCATACTACATCTTCCTCCTTTTGAAAAATAACGTAATATTATGAAGTTATTTTATAAGTATACTTTGCTTAAAAGAATAAAAAATAATTAACAATTTTTTTTTTTTTTTTTTTTTTTTTTTTTTTTTTATATATATATTCCAAGAAAATGAAATTACAAATAATATTCGTATGTAAAGAAGACATTTTATTTTTTTTTTTA
>NW_026998395.1:0-3238 GCF_035044405.1 Drosophila montana
AGTTTACAGTAGTCTATTTATAGATTGCTTGCTTGCTCACCAAATCTTGCACACCAGAGAGGCGATGTGCAATTAAACATAAACAACAAACAACAACAAGAAGCTTACCCACAGAGATAATCGCGCAAGCGCACAAACAAAAATGCTCAAGAACACAAGTTTAAAAAAAACAATATTTAAATAACAAAAATGCACAGGCCACAATGTCAGTGACTTTATCTAGGTCATCTAGATTTCTTTGGTTCTCAGTAAAGATTTCTTGGTTTTCTGCACTAGTAAAGTCGAAAGTCGATTTTTCATTTCGTTCCAAAAATGTGGGTAATTGTTCAGCTAGAATTTGACGAATGGTAGCTGCTAAATCTGATTCTTCTGCTATGATTCTGTGTTGGTGTGTTTCCTGCCTTAGCATTTGTCTGTGTTGTTGCTGCTGCAAGATTGGGTTTGCCGGTTGGATCACTTGTTCTGAATTCATCATTGGGGGTCTTATTAAATTGCTTGGGCTTGCCATAAAATTTTGCTTGTAAGGGAAAAGTAATTTGTCGTTATCTACAAAGCTTAATATTATTGACAATTAATATATTAAAATTTTAGAAGTTTGTGATTGAAGGAATTCGATTTATTTTTTTTTGTTTTGAACTAGATTTATTTATATTAAAATTTAGTTTTTCAAAATTTATTTTGTTAAAACCAGCTACCCTTCCTGGTGGCCCGGATGTCTCCTGTTCGCTCTCTACTAGGGATCCTGCAGCGACAGTTTGTTCGCAGAGTCAGCGCCATCGGCGTAGCTGAACAATGCGTTGGTGTCAGATTTGCATTGTCATGGCATTATACTGGGCAACAAAACTACAATCGATGTCGCAATGGTCATTTCGCTTTGTCGGCAATACTTCGATTCGACGGATGTTTATGGAACTTGTTGTTTTAGGATTCTTTAGAAATAATTATTTGTGTCATAATGTTGCAATGATGGCATTGCACCATTGATCGTGTTAACTTATACTAGTGGTCTATCATCTGTTCTTACTAACAAATGCCTTCCATAGATATAGGGATTGAAATGTTCTATTGCCCAGTGTATTGCTGCTTATTCCTGTTCTGTAGTCGATTCATTACTTTCTCCCTGTGTGAAGGATTTCGATGCATATGCAATTGGTAGTTGCGCACCGTTGCAGTCTTGTTATAGTACTGATTCTTCACATTCTTGAGTCCATTTAAATTGGACATTTTTATGCTCAGTCTTGCCAAATGTCGTGAGTATTGTGCGAAATAATTAATGAATCTTCTATAATAGTTATAAAAAGCGACGAAACGTCGTGCACTATCCGCATCTGTTGGAGTTTGATAGTTTTTAATTACTTCATACTTTTTATCATCCGGAGGTATGCCATAGTCTGTACATTTATGGGCAAGGAATGAATGAACATTTCTCTGGGTTTAGTTTAAGGTTGTGTTTCCTACAAAGTTCAAATATACTCGTAAGATTTTTGAACATGTGTTGTTCGGAGCAACCGATAACAACTAAATCATCCATGTAAAGAAATGCTTGCTTGGGGCTACTTTTAGACCATAGGGTAATCGCGTGAAACGATATGAGCCAGTGCTCGTAGAAAATGAAGTTATATTTTTAGATTTATTTTCTAGTTCTATTTGGTGAAATCCCGACATAAGGTCCAGACACGAAAAATATTTCGATCTTATATATTCAGATATTATATTCGATATTATATTCGACTATACCATCTTTTATTAATTTTTCTACCTGTCTATTTATTTTTGGTTTTTCTGTTTCTGCTTTTCTATAGTTTTTTATGTATACTGGAGTTTTGTCTGCTAACCTTAATTTTTGCTTGTAAAATTTATTACTTGAAATTGCTTCTGATTCTAGACCAAATATGTCTCTGCACTTGGTACACAATTCAGAAAGTTCTGGTTTAACATGGTCTGGGAACTTTAATTTATTTAAGACATCATTTGTTCTACTGATTTTGTTATTACTAAATGATTTAATAACGTAATTTTTTTTTTGATTCGAATTTAATGTTTGGATTTTTATACCCTGAACCCATTAAAAATGGGTAAACAGGGTATATTGTATTTGTGCAAATGTATGTAACAGGCAGAAGGAAGCATCTCAGACCCCATAAAGTATATATATTCTTGATCACCATCAATAGCCGAGTCGATCTAGCCATGTCCGTCCGTCCGTCCGTCCGTATGTATGAACGCAAGGATATCAGAACCTATAAGAGCTAGAAACTTGAAATTTTAGCTGTAGGTCCCCCTAGTCAATGCGCACATCGAGTTTGTTTCTAATAATCGATAACTTGCCCCGTTTCTAAGTTATCGATAAATATCGAAATCCTGTTTTTTTTAAGCAATGTTGGTAAATAATAAGAGCTAGAATCACCAAACTTGACATGTAGCTTCTAGAATAATCTATATATATATAGCGACAATTTAAATGCCATTGCTATTTTGAGAATACACAAATATTTTATAGTTTAATAAAATATACTACTGAAAATTTCACCAAGATCGGTTAAGAAACACGAAAAAAAATGTGTTTTGGCCTGCAATCTCGTGCAGCAGCAAGCGCAAATTCCAAGAATTTCTGTATACATGTACACACACACATTCATGCGCGTCTCCTTTGAATTCTATCATTGCAATTGCGATTGTATTGCTTTCTGTGCTGCTATTTTAATTCGCTTTTTTCTCATTAAGACTTAATTATTGGTGTGGCTATTGCGTAGATGGGGCAGCAAGTATTGCGGTCAGTTGCGAGTTAAAACCCTGCCAAGGGAACTTTTTTTTTTTAATTTATTTTTATTACTACTAAAGCAAACGAGTGCGTAGCGCGACCTGCATTTGTTGTATATAAGGATAAGAGGGTTCAGGGTCTCCCCAAGTCGGGAGCTCGCGATTAGAACCTCTTACTTGTTTTATTATGCTGCTGAGACTAAGATTTACATTAAAAACTTTTATGTTGAGTTGCTCGCGGGGGTTACAGCGTTTTCCGAGTTACCTTGCCTCTATTTGATCCGCCTCTTATTGAGCCGCCTCTAGTATTGTTATAATTATTATTATTGTACCGTTGGCAGCTTTTGTTATTGTTACGGCCTATATACTTACCAAGACCGTGATTTCCACCGCCGTGTTAGTAATTTTGGTAAAACATAAGAGTATTAGTTTCTTCGGCTATATCATAGGATGTTTTAATGAATGCAGCTATTCCTTC